>NW_027455303.1:0-12500 GCF_040206685.1 Ascaphus truei
GCTGTAACCACGCTCCGATCACACCCTGTTTTATAGCTGTTACCACGCTCCGATCACACCCTGTTTTATAGCTGTTACCACGCTCCGATCACACCCTATTTTATAGCTGTAACCACGCTCCGATCACACCCTGTTTTATAGCTGTAACCACGCTCCGATCACACCCTGTTTTATAGCTGTAACCACGCTCCGATCACACCCTGTTTCATAGCTGTAACCACGCTCCGATCACACCCTGTTTTATAGCTGTTACCACGCTCCGATCACACCCTGTTTCATAGCTGTAACCACGCTCCGATCACACCCTGTTTCATAGCTGTAACCACGCTCCGATCACACCCTGTTTTATAGCTGTAACCACGCTCCGATCACACCCTGTTTTCATTAGCTGTTACCACGCTCCGATCACACCCTGTTTTATAGCTGTAACCACGCTCCGATCACACCCTGTTTTATAGCTGTAACCACGCTCCGATCACACCCTGTTTCATAGCTGTAACCACGCTCCGATCACACCCTGTTTCATAGCTGTAACCACGCTCCGATCACACCCTGTTTTATAGCTGTAACCACGCTCCGATCACACCCTGTTTTATAGCTGTAACCACGCTCCGATCACACCCTGTTTTATAGCTGTAACCACGCTCCGATCACACCCTGTTTTCATAGCTGTAACCACGCTCCGATCACACCCTGTTTTATAGCTGTAACCACGCTCCGATCACACCCTGTTTATAGCTGTAACCACGCTCCGATCACACCCTGTTTTATAGCTGTAACCACGCTCCGATCACACCCTGTTTTATAGCTGTAACCACGCTCCATCACACCCTGTTTTATAGCTGTAACCACGCTCCGATCACACCCTGTTTTATAGCTGTAACCACGCTCCGATCACACCCTGTTTTATAGCTGTTACCACGCTCCGATCACACCCTGTTTTATAGCTGTAACCACGCTCCGATCACACCCTGTTTTATAGCTGTAACCACGCTCCGATCACACCCTGTTTTATAGCTGTAACCACGCTCCGATCACACCCTGTTTCATAGCTGTAACCACGCTCCGATCACACCCTGTTTTATAGCTGTAACCACGCTCCGATCACACCCTGTTTTATAGCTGTAACCACGCTCCAATCACACCCTGTTTTATAGCTGTAACCACGCTCCGATCACACCCCTGTTTTATAGCTGTAACCACGCTCCGATCACACCCTGTTTTATAGCTGTAACCACGCTCCGATCACACCCTGTTTTATAGCTGTAACCACGCTCCGATCACACCCTGTTTTATAGCTGTAACCCACGCTCCGATCACACCCTGTTTTATAGCTGTAACCACGCTCCGATCACACCCGTTTTATAGCTGTAACCACGCTCCGATCACACCCTGTTTTATAGCTGTAACCACGCTCCGATCACACCCTGTGTTATAGCTGTAACACGCTCCGATCACAACCCTGTTTTATAGCTGTTACCACGCTCCGATCACACCCTGTGTTATAGCTGTAACCACGCTCCGATCACACCCTGTTTTATAGCTGTAACCACGCTCCGATCACACCCTGTTTTATAGCTGTAACCACGCTCCGATCACACCCTGTTTTATAGCTGTAACCACGCTCCGATCACACCCTGTTTTATAGCTGTTACCACGCTCCGATCACACCCTGTTTTATAGCTGTAACCACGCTCCGATCACACCCTGTTTTATAGCTGTAACCACGCTCCGATCACACCCTGTTTTATAGCTGTAACCACGCTCCGATCACACCCTGTTTTATAGCTGTAACCACGCTCCGATCACACCCTGTGTTATAGCTGTAACCACGCTCCGATCACACCCTGTTTTATAGCTGTAACCACGCTCCGATCACACCCTGTTTTATAGCTGTAACCACGCTCCGATCACACCCTGTTTTATAGCTGTAACCACGCTCCGATCACACCCTGTTTTATAGCTGTAACCACGCTCCGATCACACCCTGTTTTATAGCTGTAACCACGCTCCGATCACACCCTGTTTTATAGCTGTAGCCACGCTCCAATCACACCCTGTTTTATAGCTGTAACCACGCTCCGATCACACCCTGTTTTATAGCTGTAACCACGCTCCGATCACACCCTGTTTTATAGCTGTAACCACGCTCCGATCACACCCTGTTTTATAGCTGTAACCACGCTCCGATCACACCCTGTTTTATAGCTGTAACCACGCTCCGATCACACCCCTGTTTTATAGCTGTAACCACGCTCCGATCACACCCTGTTTTATAGCTGTAACCACGCTCCGATCACACCCTGTTTTATAGCTGTAACCACGCTCCGATCACACCCTGTTTTATAGCTGTTACCACGCTCCGATCACACCCTGTTTTATAGCTGTTACCACGCTCCGATCACACCCTGTTTTATAGCTGTAACCACGCTCCGATCACACCCTGTTTTATAGCTGTTACCACGCTCCGATCACACCCTATTTTATAGCTGTAACCACGCTCCGATCACACCCTGTTTTATAGCTGTACCACGCTCCGATCACACCCTGTTTTATAGCTGTTACCACGCTCCGATCACACCCTGTTTTATAGCTGTTACCACGCTCCGATCACACCCTATTTTATAGCTGTAACCACGCTCCGATCACACCCTGTTTTATAGCTGTAACCACGCTCCGATCACACCCTGTTTTATAGCTGTAACCACGCTCCGATCACACCCTGTTTCATAGCTGTAACCACGCTCCGATCACACCCTGTTTTATAGCTGTTACCACGCTCCGATCACACCCTGTTTCATAGCTGTAACCACGCTCCGATCACACCCTGTTTCATAGCTGTAACCACGCTCCGATCACACCCTGTTTTATAGCTGTAACCACGCTCCGATCACACCCTGTTTTATAGCTGTTACCACGCTCCGATCACACCCTGTTTTATAGCTGTAACCACGCTCCGATCACACCCTGTTTTATAGCTGTAACCACGCTCCGATCACACCCTGTTTTATAGCTGTAACCACGCTCCGATCACAACCCTGTTTCATAGCTGTAACCACGCTCCGATCACACCCTGTTTTATAGCTGTAACCACGCTCCGATCACACCCTGTTTTATAGCTGTAACCACGCTCCAATCACACCCTGTTTTATAGCTGTAACCACGCTCCGATCACACCCTGTTTTATAGCTGTAACCACGCTCCGATCACACCCTGTTTTATAGCTGTTACCACGCTCCGATCACACCCTGTTTTATAGCTGTAACCACGCTCCGATCACACCCTGTTTTATAGCTGTAACCACGCTCCGATCACACCCTGTTTTATAGCTGTAACCACGCTCCGATCACACCCTGTTTTATAGCTGTAACCACGCTCCGATCACACCCCTGTTTTATAGCTGTAACCACGCTCCGATCACACCCTGTTTTATAGCTGTAACCACGCTCCGATCACACCCTGTTTTATAGCTGTAACCACGCTCCGATCACACCCTGTTTTATAGCTGTAACCACGCTCCGATCACACCCTGTTTTATAGCTGTAACCACGCTCCGATCACACCCTGTTTTATAGCTGTAACCACGCTCCGATCACACCCTGTTTTATAGCTGTAACCACGCTCCGATCACACCCGTTTTATAGCTGTAACCACGCTCCGATCACACCCTGTTTTATAGCTGTAACCACGCTCCGATCACACCCTGTGTTATAGCTGTAGCCACGCTCCGATCACACCCTGTTTTATAGCTGTAACCACGCTCCGATCACACCCTGTTTTATAGCTGTACCACGCTCCGATCACACCCTGTGTTATAGCTGTAACCACGCTCTGATCACACCCTGTTTTATAGCTGTAACCACGCTCCGATCACACCCTGTTTTATAGCTGTAACCACGCTCCAATCACACCCTGTTTTATAGCTGTAACCACGCTCCAATCACACCCTGTTTTATAGCTGTTACCACGCTCCGATCACACCCTGTTTTATAGCTGTAACCACGCTCCGATCACACCCTGTTTTATAGCTGTAACCACGCTCCGATCACACCCTGTTTTATAGCTGTAACCACGCTCCGATCACACCCTGTTTTATAGCTGTAACCACGCTCCGATCACACCCTGTTTTATAGCTGTAACCACGCTCCGATCACACCCTGTTTTATAGCTGTAACCACGCTCCGATCACACCCTGTTTATAGCTGTAACCACGCTCCGATCACACCCTGTTTTATAGCTGTAACCACGCTCCGATCACACCCTGTGTTATAGCTGTAACCACGCTCCGATCACACCCTGTTTTATAGCTGTAACCACGCTCCAATCACACCCTGTTTTATAGCTGTAACCACGCTCCGATCACACCCTGTTTTATAGCTGTAACCACGCTCCGATCACACCCTGTTTTATAGCTGTAACCACGCTCCGATCACACCCTGTTTTATAGCTGTAACCACGCTCCGATCACACCCTGTTTTATAGCTGTTACCACGCTCCGATCACACCCTGTTTTATAGCTGTAACCACGCTCCGATCACACCCTGTTTTATAGCTGTAACCACGCTCCGATCACACCCTGTTTTATAGCTGTAACCACGCTCCGATCACACCCTGTTTTATAGCTGTAACCACGCTCCGATCACACCCTGTTTTATAGCTGTAACCACGCTCCGATCACACCCTGTTTTATAGCTGTAACCACGCTCCGATCACAACCCTGTTTTATAGCTGTACCACGCTCCGATCACACCCTGTTTTATAGCTGTAACCACGCTCCGATCACACCCTGTTTTATAGCTGTAACCACGCTCCGATCACACCCTGTTTTATAGCTGTAACCACGCTCCGATCACACCCTGTTTTATAGCTGTAACCACGCTCCGATCACACCCTGTTTTATAGCTGTAACCACGCTCCGATCACACCCTGTTTTATAGCTGTTACCACGCTCCGATCACACCCTGTTTTATAGCTGTAACCACGCTCCGATCACACCCTGTTTTATAGCTGTAACCACGCTCCGATCACACCCTGTTTTATAGCTGTAACCACGCTCCGATCACACCCTGTTTTATAGCTGTAACCACGCTCCGATCACACCCTGTTTTATAGCTGTAACCACGCTCCGATCACACCCTGTGTTATAGCTGTAACCACGCTCCGATCACACCCTGTTTTATAGCTGTAACCACGCTCCGATCACACCCTGTGTTATAGCTGTAACCACGCTCCGATCACACCCTGTTTTATAGCTGTTACCACGCTCCGATCACACCCTGTGTTATAGCTGTAACCACGCTCCGATCACACCCTGTTTTATAGCTGTAACCACGCTCCGATCACACCCTGTTTTATAGCTGTAACCACGCTCCGATCACACCCTGTTTTATAGCTGTAACCACGCTCCGATCACACCCTGTTTTATAGCTGTTACCACGCTCCGATCACACCCTGTTTTATAGCTGTAACCACGCTCCGATCACACCCTGTTTTATAGCTGTAACCACGCTCCGATCACACCCTGTTTTATAGCTGTAACCACGCTCCGATCACACCCTGTTTTATAGCTGTAACCACGCTCCGATCACACCCTGTGTTATAGCTGTAACCACGCTCCGATCACACCCTGTTTTATAGCTGTAACCACGCTCCGATCACACCCTGTTTTATAGCTGTAACCACGCTCCGATCACACCCTGTTTTATAGCTGTAACCACGCTCCGATCACACCCTGTTTTATAGCTGTTACCACGCTCCGATCACACCCTGTTTTATAGCTGTAACCACGCTCCGATCACACCCTGTTTTATAGCTGTAACCACGCTCCGATCACACCCTGTTTTATAGCTGTAACCACGCTCCGATCACACCCTGTTTTATAGCTGTAACCACGCTCCGATCACACCCTGTTTTATAGCTGTTACCACGCTCCGATCACACCCTGTTTTATAGCTGTAACCACGCTCCGATCACACCCTGTTTTATAGCTGTAACCACGCTCCGATCACACCCTGTTTTATAGCTGTAACCACGCTCCGATCACACCCTGTGTTATAGCTGTAACCACGCTCCGATCACACCCTGTTTTATAGCTGTAACCACGCTCCGATCACACCCTGTTTTATAGCTGTAACCACGCTCCGATCACACCCTGTTTTATAGCTGTAACCACGCTCCGATCACACCCTGTGTTATAGCTGTAACCACGCTCCGATCACACCCTGTTTTATAGCTGTAACCACGCTCCGATCACACCCTGTTTTATAGCTGTAACCACGCTCCGATCACACCCTGTTTTATAGCTGTAACCACGCTCCGATCACACCCTGTTTTATAGCTGTAACCACGCTCCGATCACACCCTGTTTTATAGCTGTAACCACGCTCCGATCACACCCTGTTTTATAGCTGTAACCACGCTCCGATCACACCCTGTTTTATAGCTGTAACCACGCTCCGATCACACCCTGTTTTATAGCTGTAACCACGCTCCGATCACACCCTGTGTTATAGCTGTAACCACGCTCCGATCACACCCTGTTTTATAGCTGTTACCACGCTCCGATCACACCCTGTTTTATAGCTGTAAGCCACGCTCCGATCACACCCTGTTTTATAGCTGTAACCACGCTCCGATCACACCCTGTTTTATAGCTGTAACCACGCTCCGATCACACCCTGTTTTATAGCTGTAACCACGCTCCGATCACACCCTGTTTTATAGCTGTAACCACGCTCCGATCACACCCTGTTTTATAGCTGTAACCACGCTCCTGATCACACCCTGTGTTATAGCTGTAACCACGCTCCGATCACACCCTGTTTTATAGCTGTTACCACGCTCCGATCACACCCTGTTTTATAGCTGTAACCACGCTCCGATCACACCCTGTTTTATAGCTGTAACCACGCTCCGATCACACCCTGTTTTATAGCTGTAACCACGCTCCGATCACACCCTGTTTTATAGCTGTAACCACGCTCCGATCACACCCTGTGTTATAGCTGTAACCACGCTCCGATCACACCCTGTTTTATAGCTGTAACCACGCTCCGATCACACCCTGTTTTATAGCTGTAACCACGCTCCGATCACACCCTGTTTTATAGCTGTAACCACGCTCCGATCACACCCGTTTTATAGCTGTAACCACGCTCCGATCACACCCTGTTTTATAGCTGTAACCACGCTCCGATCACACCCTGTTTTATAGCTGTAACCACGCTCTGATCACACCCTGTGTTATAGCTGTAACCACGCTCCGATCACACCCTGTTTTATAGCTGTTACCACGCTCCGATCACACCCTGTTTTATAGCTGTAGCCACGCTCCGATCACACCCTGTTTTATAGCTGTAACCACGCTCCGATCACACCCTGTTTTATAGCTGTAACCACGCTCCGATCACACCCTGTGTTATAGCTGTAACCACGCTCCGATCACAACCCTGTTTTATAGCTGTAACCACGCTCCGATCACACCCTGTTTTATAGCTGTAACCACGCTCCGATCACACCCTGTTTTATAGCTGTAACCACGCTCCGATCACACCCTGTTTTATAGCTGTAACCACGCTCCGATCACACCCTGTTTTATAGCTGTAACCACGCTCCGATCACACCCTGTTTTATAGCTGTACCACGCTCCGATCACACCCTGTTTTATAGCTGTAACCACGCTCCGATCACACCCTGTTTTATAGCTGTAACCACGCTCCGATCACACCCTGTTTTATAGCTGTAGCCACGCTCCGATCACACCCTGTTTTATAGCTGTAACCACGCTCCGATCACACCCTGTTTTATAGCTGTAACCACGCTCCGATCACACCCTGTTTTATAGCTGTAACCACGCTCCGATCACACCCTGTTTTATAGCTGTAACCACGCTCTGATCACACCCTGTTTTATAGCTGTAACCACGCTCCGATCACACCCTGTTTCATAGCTGTAACCACGCTCCGATCACACCCTGTTTCATAGCTGTAACCACGCTCCGATCACACCCTGTTTTATAGCTGTAACCACGCTCCGATCACACCCTGTTTTATAGCTGTAACCACGCTCTGATCACACCCTGTTTCATAGCTGTAACCACGCTCCGATCACACCCTGTTTTATAGCTGTAACCACGCTCCGATCACACCCTGTTTCATAGCTGTAACCACGCTCCGATCACACCCTGTTTTATAGCTGTAGCCACGCTCTGATCACACCCTGTTTCATAGCTGTAACCACGCTCCGATCACACCCTGTTTTATAGCTGTTACCACGCTCCGATCACACCCTGTGTTATAGCTGTAACCACGCTCCGATCACACCCTGTTTTATAGCTGTAACCACGCTCCGATCACACCCTGTTTTATAGCTGTTACCACGCTCCGATCACACCCTGTTTTATAGCTGTAACCACGCTCCGATCACACCCTGTTTTATAGCTGTAACCACGCTCCGATCACACCCTGTTTTATAGCTGTAACCACGCTCCTGATCACACCCTGTGTTATAGCTGTAACCACGCTCCGATCACACCCTGTTTTATAGCTGTAACCACGCTCCGATCACACCCTGTTTTATAGCTGTAACCACGCTCCGATCACACCCTGTTTTATAGCTGTAACCACGCTCCGATCACACCCTGTTTTATAGCTGTAACCACGCTCCGATCACACCCTGTTTTATAGCTGTAACCACGCTCCGATCACACCCTGTTTTATAGCTGTAACCACGCTCCGATCACACCCTGTTTTATAGCTGTAACCACGCTCCGATCACACCCTGTGTTATAGCTGTAACCACGCTCCGATCACACCCTGTGTTATAGCTGTAACCACGCTCCGATCACACCCTGTTTTATAGCTGTAACCACGCTCCGATCACACCCTGTTTTATAGCTGTAACCACGCTCCGATCACACCCTGTTTTATAGCTGTAACCACGCTCCGATCACACCCTGTTTTATAGCTGTACCACGCTCCGATCACACCCTGTTTCATAGCTGTAACCACGCTCTGATCACACCCTGTTTTATAGCTGTAACCACGCTCCGATCACACCCTGTTTTATAGCTGTACCCACGCTCTGATCACACCCTGTTTTATAGCTGTAACCACGCTCTGATCACACCCTGTTTTATAGCTGTAACCACGCTCTGATCACACCCTGTTTTATAGCTGTAACCACGCTCCGATCACACCCTGTTTTATAGCTGTAACCACGCTCTGATCACACCCTGTTTTATAGCTGTAACCACGCTCCGATCACACCCTGTTTTATAGCTGTAACCACGCTCGTATCACACCCTGTTTTATAGCTGTAACCACGCTCCGATCACACCCTGTTTCATAGCTGTAACCACGCTCTGATCACACCCTGTTTTATAGCTGTAACCACGCTCTGATCACACCCTGTTTTATAGCTGTAACCACGCTCTGATCACACCCTGTTTTATAGCTGTAACCACGCTCTGATCACACCCTGTTTTATAGCTGTAACCACGCTCCGATCACACCCTGTTCTTATAGCTGTAACCACGCTCCGATCACACCCTGTTTAATAGCTGTAACCACGCTCCGATCACACCCTGTTTTATAGCTGTAACCACGCTCCGATCACACCCTGTTTTATAGCTGTTACCACGCTCCGATCACACCCTGTTTTATAGCTGTAACCACGCTCTGATCACACCCTGTTTTATAGCTGTAACCACGCTCCGATCACACCCTGTTTTATAGCTGTAACCACGCTCCGATCACACCCTGTGTTATAGCTGTAACCACGCTCCGATCACACCCTGTTTTATAGCTGTAACCACGCTCCGATCACACCCTGTTTTATAGCTGTAACCACGCTCCGATCACACCCTGTTTTATAGCTGTAACCACGCTCCGATCACACCCTGTTTTATAGCTGTAACCACGCTCCGATCACACCCTGTTTTATAGCTGTAACCACGCTCCGATCACACCCTGTTTTATAGCTGTTACCACGCTCCGATCACACCCTGTTTCATAGCTGTAACCACGCTCCGATCACACCCTGTTTTATAGCTGTAACCACGCTCCGATCACACCCTGTTTTATAGCTGTTACCACGCTCCGATCACACCCTGTTTTATAGCTGTTACCACGCTCCGATCACACCCTGTTTTATAGCTGTAACCACGCTCCGATCACACCCTGTTTTATAGCTGTAACCACGCTCCGATCACACCCTGTTTTATAGCTGTAACCACGCTCCGATCACACCCTGTTTCATAGCTGTAACCACGCTCTGATCACACCCTGTTTTATAGCTGTAACCACGCTCTGATCACACCCTGTTTTATAGCTGTAACCACGCTCTGATCACACCCTGTTTTATAGCTGTAACCACGCTCTGATCACACCCTGTTTTATAGCTGTAACCACGCTCCGATCACACCCTGTTTTATAGCTGTAACCACGCTCCGATCACACCCTGTTTCATAGCTGTAACCACGCTCCGATCACACCGTTTTATAGCTGTAACCACGCTCCGATCACACCCTGTTTTATAGCTGTAACCACGCTCCAATCACACCCTGTTTTATAGCTGTAGCCACTCTCCGATCGCACCCTGTTTTATAGCTGTAACCACGCTCCGATCACACCCTGTGTTATAGCTGTAACCACGCTCCGATCACACCCTGTTTTATAGCTGTTACCACGCTCCAATCACACCCTGTTTTATAGCTGTAGCCACTCTCCGACCCTTCTCTCCGATCGCACCCTGTTTTATAGCTGTTACCACGCTCCAATCACACCCTGTTTTATAGCTGTAACCACGCTCCGATCACACCCTGTTTTATAGCTGTAACCACGCTCCGATCACACCCTGTTTTATAGCTGTAACCACGCTCCGATCACACCCTGTGTTATAGCTGTAGCCACGCTCCGATCACACCCTGTTTTATAGCTGTAACTACGCTCCGATCACACCCTGTTTTATAGCTGTAACCACGCTCCGATCACACCCTGTTTTATAGCTGTTACCACGCTCCGATCACACCCTGTTTTATAGCTGTAACCACGCTCCGATCACACCCTGTTTTATAGCTGTAACCACGCTCCGATCACACCCTGTTTCATAGCTGTAACCACGCTCTGATCAACACCCTGTTTTATAGCTGTAACCACGCTCTGATCACACCCTGTTTTATAGCTGTAACCACGCTCTGATCACACCCTGTTTTATAGCTGTAACCACGCTCTGATCACACCCTGTTTTATAGCTGTAACCACGCTCCGATCACACCCTGTTTTATAGCTGTAACCACGCTCCGATCACACCCTGTTTCATAGCTGTAACCACGCTCCGATCACACCCTGTTTTATAGCTGTAACCACGCTCCGATCACACCCTGTTTTATAGCTGTTACCACGCTCCGATCACACCCTGTTTTATAGCTGTAACCACGCTCTGATCACACCCTGTTTTATAGCTGTAACCACGCTCCGATCACACCCTGTTTTATAGCTGTAACCACGCTCCGATCACACCCTGTGTTATAGCTGTAACCACGCTCCGATCACACCCTGTTTTATAGCTGTAACCACGCTCCGATCACACCCTGTTTTATAGCTGTAACCACGCTCCGATCACACCCTGTTTTATAGCTGTAACCACGCTCCGATCACACCCTGTTTTATAGCTGTAACCACGCTCCGATCACACCCTGTTTTATAGCTGTAACCACGCTCCGATCACACCCTGTTTTATAGCTGTTACCACGCTCCGATCACACCCTGTTTCATAGCTGTAACCACGCTCCGATCACACCCTGTTTTATAGCTGTAACCACGCTCCGATCACACCCTGTTTTATAGCTGTTACCACGCTCCGATCACACCCTGTTTTATAGCTGTTACCACGCTCCGATCACACCCTGTTTTATAGCTGTAACCACGCTCCGATCACACCCTGTTTTATAGCTGTAACCACGCTCCGATCACACCCTGTTTTATAGCTGTAACCACGCTCCGATCACACCCTGTTTCATAGCTGTAACCACGCTCTGATCACACCCTGTTTTATAGCTGTAACCACGCTCTGATCACACCCTGTTTTATAGCTGTAACCACGCTCTGATCACACCCTGTTTTATAGCTGTAACCACGCTCTGATCACACCCTGTTTTATAGCTGTAACCACGCTCCGATCACACCCTGTTTTATAGCTGTAACCACGCTCCGATCACACCCTGTTTCATAGCTGTAACCACGCTCCGATCACACCCTGTTTTATAGCTGTAACCACGCTCCGATCACACCCTGTTTTATAGCTGTAACCACGCTCCAATCACACCCTGTTTTATAGCTGTAGCCACTCTCCGATCGCACCCTGTTTTATAGCTGTAACCACGCTCCGATCACACCCTGTGTTATAGCTGTAACCACGCTCCGATCACACCCTGTTTTATAGCTGTTACCACGCTCCAATCACACCCTGTTTTATAGCTGTAGCCACTCTCCGATCGCACC